>NC_038247.2:3660962-3698239 GCF_000004515.6 Glycine max
CTCTATTGTATAATAAAATTATTCAAAGATATCGGGCAAATACATCCAATAACTAATCCATCTACGTTATATATCTAAGAAATATACTAACCAAGAGAACTCAATAACAAAAGAAAGTCAGGCAAGATAAGATCATGGACTGCGGGCATATTATCAAAGGACAGAAGACATTGGCGTCAAAAAGGTCTTTAAGAAAAGATTAGCAACATGACATGCCCAAACACAAAAGCATATTGGGATTCACCCACGAGTTCATATCCTCACCCAAAAGCCATACCCCATTATTGTTATAAAAGTGTCCCATAGTCATAGATTCCAATACAGTAGAAGGAGTATTTTATATTTAATAAAATAAAAATATTATAAGTAAGCAAAGTTCAAATCCCGAAAGACGATAGGTAAATAACACTGGAAACGTCGGTTGCGTTTGGGTGGAAAGGGATATGAAAAGCCAAGTCCATTTACGAAAAAGCTAATTCGTAACAACAAAAGGTGAGGGGATATGGATATATGGATATTCCTTCAACTTAGCAAAATAAAAATAAATGCACATATTCCTCATTCTCTCCATTCCCACCTCCAAGTCGCTACCCTAACTAGATAATATATTTTGAGAAAATACTTACAGAATGAGAAAGAAAGAAAGAGAAAAAGACAAAAGAACCAAAAAGGCAAGGTGGACGTTGACTTGTTAGACCTCTCTCGGGTCAACAAAAATGGACATGCCGGGCTGAGATTTGGTCCAGTCACCAACGGAACCGTCACTGTAATCCTCGCCCAACCGCTTCATACACCATAAATCTTCACACGACAGCATCTTCCAGTGGGGTATTCCGAACCTTAAGGGCTCGTTTGAGGACACTTCCGTGGCCACCACACTACACCCTTTTTCCATAGCGAGGTTGTGCACGAACCCACACAGGGCCTTCACCATCTTCACACCCTCTGGGCCTTCGCCTCCCAGCCCGTACATGAACTGAAACCCAAACGGCCTAAACAAGTCCGGCATCGACGGTAACCGCAGCCACGGCAAGGCCCGGTCCACCAACCGGGACGTCTTTGCAAGTGTGCGTTTCAAGCGCGACGCACCACGCACCTCGAGCGTGAACACTTCCTTAGTGTTCCACACACTGACCATGGCCCAGGAGTGCGGTGGGTCCGACAGAAAAAGATCCGGGCCGGGCCACGTCTCGGCACTGTAGGACCCATTTGGGAGCGCCAAAAATGTTCCCAAATTTAGTTTGTTGTTCAGAATTGAGTCAATGTCGCGCGGGAAATATTCTGTTGTGGCAAAATGGCGACGGTAGACAAACTCGGCGTCTGAGGGAGAAAGACTTACGATTGTGACCCTTGGAGACACCCTTGCTCGGTGAGCAAAAACTGGGTTGACAAGAATGGACGGATTACGAAATTTTGAATACCCGCATTTGTCGGTGAAGAGTTTAATGGATGCTAAATTGTCTCTTTCCGTTGCCATGTAAGAATACTCCGCATCGTTATCTCTGAACCAAGACTCCATTCTATGCACTAGTTTCAACCCTATTCCCATTCTACTGCATCATCAAAAACACAAATAATTAATTAACATCTCATTCACAAAAACAGCATTTACTCTCCGTTAATGTTATTTATTAATCTTATTCTTACCGTTGGTTGGGAGCAACGCGAAGGCCTAGTATATATGCGACTCTGGTGTACACTGGGACATGTTTCACATTAGTGTTGTTGTATTTTCCATTTCTGGACAATCTTTTCCCGCATGTGACAGTTTTTATGCAACCTCTTATCATTCCTACTATCTCTTCGCCAATCTCCGCTACCTGTTGAATCCACATGAAAAATAATTTTTCATTAAGAGATTGTTTAATCGTTTTTCATTAAGTTGGTGACAGAAATATAAATGTGTCGGTACGTATAAATCATATATATATATATAGGCATTGATTAAAACGTTTGTAAGTTAATATATACCAGCATGAGAAAAGCAGGTGAATGGCGGACCCTGCAAATTGGGTCGCCGAGCATGTCGGTGAAGAGAGAAAGCTTGCCGCTGGGTCCAACTTCGCATGACCTTTCAACGGTTTCTACTCTCTCTCGGTCTTTATTCAGGTCGAACTCTCTCACAACCAACGTAGGTGATAGCTCCTCACC
Organism: Glycine max; assembly: GCF_000004515.6. NCBI lineage: Eukaryota > Viridiplantae > Streptophyta > Magnoliopsida > Fabales > Fabaceae > Glycine > Glycine max. The sequence goes on from NC_038247.2 coordinate 3,663,114, forward strand.
CATTTGAGAGAGAGTATAATAACAGGTATATATGCGTGGTAGAGAAGATGATAAGATGGATAGCAAACAAAGTGCGAGGAACTATTGTGAGCGACGGGTAGAGTTTTATAGATAGAGGAGGGATTTTGAGAGTGAGCAAATCGCAGCTTTTTCAAGGCTGGTTTAACTTGTGCACTGTGCTATAAGCAAGAAACCTAAGCCTACCAAAGCTTCGAAATTTGAGACCCAGAGCAGAGCCACGAATTTTGGAAAATCAGAACTGTTTATTTAGGAGCAAATAAAGAAAAAAGAAGGGAGCTGTTTATTTAGATATTTCTGCTTCTATTCTTCCGCAGAGGTACAATACAAGTCCCTTGTGGGCTTTAAATACTGAACTTTTTAGCTATTCTTTCTTGCTGTTTTTTTTAATAAAAAATAAAAATAGGACTATTATTTTTTAGTTTCTCTCTCCAGAATCTACCACTTCCTTTTGCTTTCGCTTCGAATTATATATAACGTTAAAATAATTCTGAATGTCTTTATCTATTCCCCCAACCTTCCATCTGTTTGTTTTCTTTATCTGCGCGACTTTTTTTTCTTTGATATTGGACTTTTAATTTATTTTTCTCGCTCTATGACTGGTACTTGTGATAATAATGACGGAAAAGAAATAAAAAAAAAATGAAAATGAATCAATAATATTCATTGCGAAGCGAAAGGAAGGGGAAGGGGCAAGGGATGAGGAAGTGGCGGCTATGGCTGCGCAGTATTGTGGAGATGTTTCTCTTAATTGATTTTTTAATAATCATTTATTTTATACTGAAGGACGCGTTGCCATCATGACCCCATTTGTAATCATTACCTTTAATACTACTCTCTTTCCCCCTACTACCTCCGCCCCATAATGTGTAATGTTTATATATGCATCATATGGAATGAGATGCACATGCATATTTCATGTGGGAGTGGGATGGAATCTAGTATATATCTACTATACTAGTACAATATTATATATCTATCTTTCATTGGACACTTAATTTCAATTTTGTCATCACGTGTGTTATTTACTGTGTTTATTTTGGATGATAGTATGTTCAGGTAGTATTTAGTTAAAATATATTTTAGTGTATTTGAGATGAAAGTTTTAAAATTTAGTGTGAATTCTATATTTTTATATTTTACTTTAATTTAAATATTTTATCTTTTTATTTCAATTTACTTTTATATTTCTTTCATTTCTTTAAATCAAACACACTCTCAATGCTGTGAAGTGTGAATTACATGCAAAGGATGTGATTTAGTAGCTAGATAGCGTTACCATGAGAACAATGCGTTTTTCTCATTCTACCAAATATTATATTAATATTAATTAATTGGATAGTGCCGTAAAATTATAATGGATGAATCTTCAAATAATCTAATTACCATTTGCTTTATAATAATAAAAAAATACTCCTAAGCACTTTCTGCGGAAACGGGTGCTGTTAAAAAGCAAAGTGGGGGCATTTTATTTATTTGAATTATGTTGTTGTTTCAGTGCTGAGACCGCTGACTAGTGACTAATGAGCTGCAAAAGCGGGTTTCTCTTTAGCTGCTGCTGGTAATGATCGTCACCATTCGTATAATAATTAACCTCAGTTTCAAATTGACGGCTAGGATACTTTCTTCACGAGCTGCCAAGATTTTATGTACTTTTATCATACGTACTGATTAAAGCCTATGGCTATGGGGAAAGTTAAAAAAAGGGTCATTATTCTTGTAAGTTATTATATCTAATAAATTTTAAATTAATATCTAACAAAAATAAGTTATGAGATATCTTATGATTTTTGAAGATAAAGTCATAAGTTAATTCATAATTCTTTTTCTGTTTTATTGAAGTTGTAAAAAAAAAAATCTAATTTTTTAAATTATAACCTTAAAATCATAAATTGATTTATGACCTCAAAGTATTTTTTTAAATATTTATTAGAATTTGTAATTTTTTTAAATTACTTTTTAACGAATTTAAATTAGTTTTAATTTATAATTTTATTTAATATTTTTATACTGTTTTATTTAATATATTTTTTATTAGAATTATTATTTATTTTTAAAATTAAAAAATAATGTAAATAAAAGACTTAAATTTAAATAAAAATATTAATAGTGAAAAAATATTTACTTAAAAATTATGTAGGAAATTATTCATTTACTTAATGATAACCGTAAAATTAATTTAAAAAATCAAAAGATTTAATAATATTTGATAAATTTTAATTTAATATTATTTGTTAATATTAGTAACAAAAATATTAAAAAAAATTAAAAATAATTTAAACTCGTTAAAAAATAATTTTTAAAAAATTATAACTTAACTTTAAAGTCCTAAATCAAAATTAGGACTTTTGATAACTATTTTAAAAAAAATATTTATAATGTCAAAGTCATAATTAAAAAAATAAAAAATATTTACATTTTTACGACTTGAATAGAAAAGGAAAGAATATATTAATTAATTTACGACTTTATCTTTGAAAGTTGTAGAATACGATTTATCCCTTTAAAGATATTAATTTGAAATGTATCCCGTTTAATAAATTACAAAAATAATTACCCTTGGTAACTTTCCCATGGCTATGAGGGAGAAGTTTCACTACCCTGGGATGCAGACGCAGCCCTACTGATTTTTATTTTTTAATTAGGAAGTTACTAGTATTGATGAAGAAATTAAATTAAAAATATGTGAAATTTTAATGTAATTATAAAAAATTACAGTGAAAATGTGTTATTGAATAGTAGAATGATATAGTCTTATTATTATTATCCCCACTAAAGCAATTTGGGTTAATTATTAATTACATGACCCAAGAGATGAATGAAGGCATCAAGCACCAACCCTGTCTTCGTAAATCACAAGATAGTTTGGGATTTAAAAACCAATAATCCAAGGATCGATTAACGCCAATTCGAGAGTGAAGGAGCACACCACAGGACCTGCGTCACCAGTGATACCAGTTTGGCAGTTTCATGCTATATGAGCCAACCAGAGAGTATTTTAGCTCGCAGAAAACCGTTTCGATAATGATTGGTCATTGAAGGGAGTGGGTACGTCACCAAAATTTTGGGTTATGGTAGTAATTAATAGTTAAAGATTCAATCATTTTTCCTTAAATAAACATTGATATTGGGTAACCGCTACATTAAGTACAGGTCGTGGGAGATAAGAAATCGAAGGGTTCATTTTTTTTTCCTTTCTAATCTTCTTTCTCATTTCTATATTATTAGTATTATAGTAATAAAAATTAATTAATTTATTGTTTGAGTAAAATATTTCTATATCAATATTTAATCAAATTTAATTACCTTACCACATTATTTTATTCATTAATACGATGTTATAGCAAAATAATATTTTATTAAATACTACGTATTGATGTAAAATATACTTAAAAATATATAAGTGAACTCTTATTCCTAATATGTTTCGAAGTGGACACAATTTTTTTACCATAATTAACAGAAGAAATTTAATTTAAGTAGTAAAAGTATTAGGACGAAAGAGTTCATAAAGTAAATTTAATTTCTTGAATAGTAAAGTGGACAAGAAATTGAGAAAAAAGGGGACGAATTCAATTAAATTATACACTATTTTATTTTAATTTTTACATTAGCATGATCTTGATTATACTGTTTAGGATTTACAAATATATGTGACATTCAGCTCTTAACAGTTAGATTATTCAACCGACCATAAGTTATCTCATCTTTTATTATTTGAATATATTCTTATCTCTTTATCTTTTGACATATTTAATTATATACAAAGTTACACATCATGTACAAGGTATAATTATCATTAATTTACATGTTATCTATAACATTGTCGATAAATTATCAATTATTATTTAAAAGCCGATAATTATTTGTAAAGGCCGCAACTGCTCCTATCAATAGGAACCTACAACTCACTCTACACATTATAAGTATAAAGTTTTCTCGTACTCTCTAGACACGCATTCACACTCTCATATACTCTCGGAACTTGTATACTTGAGCTCGAAATTTTTTACTTTGTATGTTTCTTTTTTTACAAAGGTCATTCTCTAATCAATATACGAAATTCAAAAATTTATCTTAGTCATGTTCACTCTAATGTATGTAAAACATAATATATATATATATATATATATATATATATATATATATATATATATATATATTGTAAAATATCGAATATTTAAAAATGAGTACACCACAAGTTTAGTGTCAAATTAATGGAAAATTAACCAACCATGTTTTTTTGTAAATGAAATTAATATTTGTAGTTTTCTGTTATAACTCAAAGATTTTTTTTTTCAAAATGAAAAGATTACCTATGTGAATTTATTTATTTTTAATCCCTTTACTTTGAAATATTTACCTTGTTCTAAAATCGAATAAATTCGTAAAAGAAAAAAGAAATAAATTCAATCTCGTCATTGATTTTCTTTTTCTGTAACAGTCTTAAATTATTAACCTATCAATGTTTATTATATAAGTAGAGGGCAAGTACTTACTTCTTAATATTTTTATTATATAATTTTTGTTGTTGTTTACCTTGCTGGTTAAGAAAGAGAGTACGTACAGTGCTATAAAAAAATCGTAAGGATTTCAAATTAATATAGCGGATAGGTTATTTTATCAGTTACATCTAGTACGTCAGCCTTAAATTTTCTTATTTTTTTTTTAGGCAAGAATTTTGTTAATTATAACTTAAGTAAAAAGAATGATAGTAACACATTTGATGATATTTTTCTTTTTATACATATTTTTATCATCTCAATTTATGTAAGTCTCATTCGTTTATGAATGAGATTGTTTTAATTAATGAAAAATAAGATTAACATATTTAATGAGATTCACAAAAAAATCTCCTAGTAAATAAAACGCGTTGAAAAAAAATGTTAAAAGTTACGTTGTCAATATTTCTTATATAAATAATAACATATAGAAAAATAGTTTAAGGACCCAATTGAAAAAAAAAATGAGGAACCTAATTCAAAATTTCAATGTTATTAGTCAATTATCCTATATATGATTTTAAAAAAATTACTACGAAACATAAAATAATAATTAATTGAATAATAATATAAAAATATTATACTCCCAAATCATTCTATTTCATTTTATAACTAATTTATAAAGAATCATAAGGTTAAACTACTCAGCTATCATTATATTTAAAAATCATGAAAAGTAATTTCACTATATTAGCAAATGTCTTGGTGTTAAATTTTGTATATAAAAAACATTTGCTAAAAAATAATAATTCCACTATATCATAGATATTTTTATTTTCAAAAATCCCCACAAAAGATATTAATGATTCAGACAAAAGAATATTTGAAGTAAATTTGTATAATAAAAATGTAATGAAAAATGCTTTTATTATTTACTATACAATCTATTGAAATAGTGAATAAAATAAATAAGTATTTTTTTGTAAAAAAAAAACTTTGACTATTCATATGAATAACAAAAGGCTATCCAGCAGGAACTGTAATCCCTAATTTATTTATTTTTTCCAGCCTCTATCACTGCGTATTATTTTTTTTCGCATTTTTTTATTTATTTAATTGCCTGGAAGAACAAAACTTGGTTAATCTGTCATCCAATTTTCTTTAATATCTTTGCTATCCCTGTCCAGAAAAAGGTCGAGCAAAACTTCATTATTTCCTGCAAATTTGACAGATTGTCTTCTGGTTTGTGGGTTATTTGAAAACGTCTCTATATAAAGTTAAAATTATTTGATTCCCGTGTCTATCCGTGTAGGGAACGAATTGAAGTAAAACAAACGCAGAAATGATTCTCAATTCATATATCATGGTGATAAACTGATAATATACAACTTTCTACTTGTACAATGGAGAATATTCATCCAACAAAAATGCAAAAAATATATAAATAGTTCCGACCACTAATTTATGTAAAAGAAATATTCCGTAATATATAATTTGCTATTGATAATAACTAATGATAATGACAAATAGCTATACGTAATGCGAGAACAGTATACAAAAATAGCAACAAAATAGTGCCATTCTTTAATAATGATAAACTTGCGTTATAAACAATCACGAAAAAAAGTAATTATTTTATTACTAAAAAATATAAATATGTTTTTTAATATAAATTTATAATTGAAATAAATTTTTTTAGTATAATTGAAATCAATAAAACCTCATTTTATTTTTTAGTATTTTTCTTAACAAAAAAATAACAACGAAAATTAAATTTTTAATTTTAAAACAAAACTAACCTTTTATTACGTTATATCATGACAAAAAAGTGTACTTCACCGTCACCGCTTCGTTTACTTCGCCAGAAGACCAACAAAGAGAAGAAATGAAAAAAAAAAAAAAAAAGATGAACGATTAAGGTGATAAAAGGTGAATTTGACTTTTTCATTAAACTAGTATAATTTATTTTTAAAATTATAAAATTAGTATAATTTTTAAAGAACAAGTTGTACTTCATGAATACAGTTTTCTTTTATTCCTTTTTATGCAAGTAATGTTTGTTACGATCTACAATTACAAGAAATATTTGTGAGACGTTCTATAATGGTAAAATAAGATGTTGTTTTAAACTTTTACAAAATTATTTACATAAAAATAAAAGCAAACAGTACGTGTATTAATTAATTTGTTGTTTTTTTGGTAAAAAAATAATTCGTTAACTTATATAATAATTATTATAAATGGTTCTTTACCAACATTGCTTAAAGATAACTATGAAAAAAATGTTAATTTTATATTAATCATCTTAAAAGTTTTATTCATTCTTATTTGTTTATTAATTGACAATAGATATATTTTTATACTAACAACATATAGAATTTAAACTCAAAAATAAAGGGAGTAGCACTCACTCATGAAATTCATCTTTTCTCATGTTAGTAATTTTTCAAAAAAATAAGGTAATTTGATAAATAAAAAGTGCTTTTGGTACGAGTGTTCTTGGTATGAATTTGACAAACTGATTTTATGGATCACTTCCTTTTTTTAAAATATAAAATAAGTATTTGACAGAAATAAAGATAGTGTAAATTTTATGAAAAAATATGTAGAATAAGTAATAATTTAAAAAATTTCGTTTGCATCAGCGTTTTCTATTAGAAATAAATAAAGTATACATAAAAAAAGCCCGTGAACTTTCATTGTTGGGAAAATCGTTAATAGAGAAATTGGTCCCTGGAAGCAAATGTCGTGATAAATTGGTTCAAAAAAATAAAATAAAAATAAAAATTTAGTTAGTAAAAATGTCAAAAAAATATGATAAATTAGTCTTATCATTAAATTTGTAAGGTTATTTCATCTTTTGTACTCCCCTTTTTTACTTGTAAAATCATTTTTAGCATTTTTAGAGATTTATTTGTTCATTTTTATAAGATTATTTTTAAATTTTTAGAAGTATTAATTATTTTTTTCCCTTTATATACACTTAATTATTTTTTCAAACATTAGTGAAAAATAATTGAGTGAATGAATAAATAGATAAAGAAAAAGTAATTTTGGGATTATAGTATAATTAATTGATAAATTTAATATAATTAATTAAACTAATTATTTTTCTTAGAATATAAATTAGTTAAATAATTATATAACTAGGAACGAAGAGAATAATGTTCAAGGAATAATTTATATTTTTTATGGTCAATTTAATATCAAGTTACAAAGTTTAATAATTAATTTGACTAATTTGTTAAATTTGTTATACAATCAAAAACTTAATTTAAATTTTCATCTTTAAATAATTTATCACTTTCTTTCCTGCATTTTACGGACGAATTTTGTTTATTTATACTTTGAAAAATCATAGAAAACCGAAGGGAAAAGAATAAAACGCATGTGGGCCATACCAAGACGTTTTTCTTCACTAAACTGTGAATAAAAACAGAAGAAATGGATGTCTCACCTCTTAAAGTACAATTTTACCCTCCCAACGTGTCTCTATATATTGTCGTTTCGCGTTCATCTTACTAGCAAAAACGACACTATTCACTGAACGTCCTAGCTAGAGTAATTCTGACGGACCATTGCCAGATTATTCCACACCTTAGCCACAATCACAATGTTAAAAATAACTCAATTGGTATGGAGATTTTTAATTTAATTAATGGTCTCAAGTGTAAGTTTTGATTATCACGCGGTTATGTGAGTAAGAACTTTACTGTTTAGAATAATCATATCTAATTTAAGATTACTTTTTTTTAAACCTTGTGTAGCCGCATTCAAGTGCTACCGTCGTGACATTGTCTTCTGCATGTTATTTTTCTCTGACCTTTCATCCTTCTTCGTGGTTTTTCTTTTTCCATAAAAGTCCAGTCATGATAAAAAAAGGGTAAAAACATTTCTAAAAAAAGTACTTGCATATAAATCGTTCTTGTAGTTTTGGTTTAGGACCTGATGAGAAGGCAATAATAGAGCACATAGATCAATTGTGGAGGGTTTGTTTTAACTTAAGTGTTTTAGGTTCAATTCAACATATATAATTACGATAAATATTTGAAGGACAAAATTTAGAAGTAGCTATGGAAGAAATGGTGGAGGCAATAGATAATATATATGATAGCGGTGAGGAGTGGTGTTAAGAAGAGAGAAAATATCATGATCATATCCTATTATTTTGGGACCGTTAGTCTTAGAAATTTAATTATATTCTCAAGAATAATATTGTTGGAATTGTTATTACTAAAAATATTATTCTCATTCCTTTAGATGGAAATATGAAAGATAAAAAAATATGTATAATATGAATTTTGAAAATAAATAATGTCTCAGAATATTTTTTAATTACTTTCTAATAAATATAAAAATATATGTTCTCATTTCTATATTTCCATATTCTGAAGAATCTAATAAGATTTTACGAACTAAATGCTTCCGAAGAATAAGTAGTAAGATTAACAACAAAATAAGATGAGTAGTAAAATTAACAAATCATATTCTATTAATACATTAAACAACCACATACAGCACGATTCAACATGATAATAATCATATCCTAACTATACCAATTAGACGGAGTGCGAGAGATCGACTTTGAATATATTTACAACTAGAATTCATATCAGGTACTAATTTAAGAGAACTCAGGTTTAGACGAGCAACTCTCATGCAATAATAGTTGATACATTGTATAGTAGTATTATCCAATTTCATCATTGCTGGTGTCTTGGAGAGAGTAGTATTCGCAGCTGAAGTTACGCCAAACAAAACAACAGCTCCCAGCGACAGTAAGAAACCATATACTTGTTTTCAGACCTAAATTCTTTTATTTTATTTTTTTAATATTAATCAGATACTAAAGCAAAGACATCGGCTTAGAAGTAAGATTAATTGTTTAAATCAAAGTTATAAAATTCAACCCCAACCAAAATTGGAAGATAATTGTGGTTTTCAAGATTCAACTGTCCTTTCCAAATTTCAATAATTGGTGGTGAACAGAGAGGCATATGCCATATTACTTGCACATACCCTCGCAATGCATGCTCGGGAGTAGAATAAAGTGTATAAATTTAAAACGACATGATGAGATTCTTGTTCATTGTTAATTAATTAAAAATTAACCATATTCAAATCAAAGCGAGATCCTAACAGTCCACTACGATTTTTCTGACCTAGTTAATTATTCGTGTCTAAAAAATTTCCAAGCTAGATTATTCCATTAGATCTGGAATGAAGAAAAGCATTTCAAGAGACTTCTCACATCGGTCGTTCGGAATCTCACACTTATTAAAACAACTTTTTTGCCACACAATTACTTATTAATCAACCTTGGATCGTATCCAAAATACCTAATCAAAAGGAAATGATGATAGAACATGCTAATGCGTGAAACAGGTCAACAGTAAAAATTCATTACGAAACGCATGACTTATTCCTGCGAACTTTTGGCATTCTCATATTCCATTCTGATAAATATATTTGATTGAATAGTCTTAGGAACATTAAATATTGGGTCCCAATTAGGAACAAGGACGTGTTATTTCAACTCCTTTCTTTTTAGCGTGGCTACTAATCGCAATCTTTCAAATCATCATTTTAATAAGGTACACTCTAGAAAGAAAAAAACCAAAAAAGAGAAAAGAAAGGCTGGACCACACAACATCGTTCAACAAAAAATCTTAGATCAAATATTGAACCCTAACATACGTATATATTTAGATTTGGAAGGTTTATATGGTCCCAATTAGGAACAAGGACGTGTAGGTCCTTGACACATATCATGTTTATGTGCTTCATCCGAATGCTGAAATAAACAGACAAAGAAAACAGTTAGGGGAAAATCTCCTAGGAAATGATCAAAGGTGGAGATCTGGTTCCCCCATTTTTTTTTTCTTTATTATTTTAAATACAGGTTTGGGTTTCGTACATGCCCTCTTACCTTAATTTTTCATTATATACTAATCACTAGGTCGCGAAGCACAACCAATATTGTAGGGTCGATACCGAACAACAGGCCCTGTTGTTAGGCCGTGTCTCTTCTTGTGTGGCTACCACATGGAGAAATTAGGGTTGGAGGAACCACATTAGCTATGTGGGATCTGATTAAATTAATTGGTTAAACTTTTGCTAACCCCACTATGGCGATCGACAGTGAAGCATGAAAGGGGGTTAGGGTTAAACAAATGGCAACAATTAGGCAGCGTATTCACCATAATCTCGTACATTGTCTTGCCCAGTGGGAACGAAAAAGGAGGACAGTAGTTAAGGCATGATTAAAAGTTGACGGATAGAAAATTGGGAAATTAGGCAAATTGACCATGCATGATTAGGAAAACAAAAACAAAACGCGTGTGGATGGCGCGGCTCGAGGAGTGTTTATGTGGGAATTGGGATATCTCCATTTGCTTCTAATAATATAGTTTTATATTCTTGATTACTTAAATCAATTTCATTATTATTGTAACAAAGCATAGTTGGCCATGACATGGGACACTCTGCCTATACGTTTATTTGTCCTCGCTCATTGTTGGAGAACTGAAACTGAAACACAAATTAAACTAAACGGTAAGAAAAGTATCATATTTTAATCCAGTAAAGCCTACATGTTCTCCGGGTTGGCGACACAAGATAGCTACACCTTGACCTTTTTACAGTGTACAACGTTGGAGGGGAACCCATAAATAAATGCATAAAATAATTAAGGAATTGCGTTGCATTTAGAAGAAAAATTTGCACTGTCCCAGTCAAATAGGATGCGATCTACAAATACAAAATTAATTGAATTGAAGTGGTGACATGCATATAGGTAAAAAAAAAAAAAAAAGTTCCAAAAGTAAAAACTTAGGTGGTGTACAGCTTTGCATGTTGGGGGGTTGCTTGGCAGAGGAAGGAGACAAAGACAGAGATGGTGAAGGAGTTATCAATTCAATTGATCATGTATGTGTGTAAGGTCGCAGTACAGTGAGACTAATTAAGCATGCAGTGAGATGAAAGAGGAGCTGTCATTTCTCTGAACTTGTTATATATTTTATTTATGTGTGTTTCTTAGCGGATTGTACGCTAAGTGTCCGACACTAGGGTGCGGACCTGGCTCGGACGGTTGCCCAAGAAATTTGTGCACCGTGCTTCCCCCCTCCCCTCCCTCCCTCCCCTCTTTTAATCCATTCCTCGTCTCCTTCGTATCTTTTCTTATCTAATCTTCATTTCTGAAATGACCTTTCGTGTCAGCTTCATCAGATCACAACACCTGCTCATCAAATTGAAACTTGCATTTTTTATGTATGCTTCAATTCATATGCATTGTATCGATGTATTCCTCTACGTTTTTATGCTATTCATTATTTAAAATTTATTAATTATTAATAATTGCAAAAAAAATCTATCGATATTTATTTCATTTTTTTCAAAAAAATAGTAGTATTAAACATGAAACATATGATATATAAATGAACGTGCATCAAAAGTAACCTTAAAGATCATTGAACAATTAAAAAATAATTAACAAGGTTGTAAGCAATATAAGTCATGCTACTATTATTTATTCTATATTCATTATTTATATAGTGAAAGTTACAAGTATGCGTATTTATTATTTGTTGATCTATTAAAAAAATGTACCAATACGTGTCAAAATATGAAGTCACTTGCAGTTGCAAGAAAAAAAAAATATTAAAATTTATCGTACATTTAATTTTTTTTACGGCGTACCGATAGAAACTAAAGAGATAAAATAAAGAAGAAGAAAAAAAAAAGATAAGATTTTTTTTGCTGAATTAAAAAAATGATAAGATGTGATCACATATGATGTAATGACAATGACGAAACATAAAAAAAAAAAAGGATATGAGTAATTATATGGAAGGGAAAATGGATGCATGTTAAGTATTTTTTTTTTCCTTATATTGTGTGCTGTTATTCTTGAAATCACAAAGTATTCCATCATTTATTTTATTAAAAAAATTGAGTTATGTACATAATTTATTAATTAGTTAATATGATAAATTATTTCTTTGTTGCCCTAATTAAATTAAGAATTAGTTTAGTTTCACATTATAGAACCAAATTGTCGTATGAGTTGATCAATGTGCTTCATTTTTTAAAATCTCTTGATATTGAATTCCATTTTTATGAATAAAAAATTATTGTATACTCCATACATACAACCCGTTGAATGTGTTACACATACATATTATTTAATAATTCATTTTTAAGGTATAGTCAAGTTTAATTATGGTCTAAACTAGGTTTTCTTTGCCCCAGTGCATTGTTACTTTTGAATGAACCTAAAATCTAAAATCCAATATATGAGTGTGTTTTGTGTATAATTTAAAACAAAATCCATATGTGATAAAAAAAAAACGTATTGAGTTAGTTGGGTCAGTCTAAACTCGCAAATGTAAGACCTGATGTTTAAACTTTAAGTGTGAATTAAATGCTAGTCTTCTAAACCCGATTTAATCACAATCCAATGTTAGTTTAGTCTATAAAATTCTGCGAAAAACCGTAAAAGAAAAAAAAGCTTTAAAGAGGCTTAAACTTGCTCTTATAAATTTGAATTAAATTTTGACTTTTTTTAATAACTCGACTCATTATAATTCTTAACTCGTAATTATTTCAATGAAATATATCATTTTTTATATTTTAAATAAAAAAATTAATTATATATTTTATCATCCAATTATTATGTTGCAATTTTTATCTCCCAATTTTTTTGCCAATTTACCATACAATTTTTTTAACTTTCATACATTTTACCGATATTGACTTGTCACCAAAAAAATAAATTATTTTTGATGAAAAAATATGCAAAAATAATGATGGTGAAATGTAAAAAAAAAAAACTTGGATGATAAAATATATAAAAATTAAAAAATTGAGTAGTAAAATTTATAAAAACAACAGAAGAAAAATTTGTGAAATTATAATAATTAAATGACAAAATATGCATTTAAACATAAAATCTCTTCAATAGTATATTATTATCTATATTTATTTTGTTTCTTGACTCCCAAATTAACAAACCCTTATTCCTGATAGGATTTGTTATCCAGTACGGTAAAAAAAAAATGAGAAGCCACCGACAACAATGGACAGCTGTGCCGTGCGTGGTTGCAATTTTCACTTTCCCCTCCCCGCCACCACAAAAAAGTGCCTCTGAACTATAAAGATTTTAGTGGATTTGCTGCCAGTGCTTGCTGTGTTAGACTGTGGGCTGGCCTCGAAATTACCATGATGCCCTTGTTTAGGTCCTGTCCTTGGCATGGGAGTGCTTTGTCTAGGATAAGAACAAACAAACAAATTCCCAAGCCCTGCATGCCACCTTGGCATCTTATCATGCTCCACTTACTCACCGAGACCATCATCACATCATCCACCCATATGCATGCGTGCCATTGCATGGCCATCATAAGGTCATCATCATTCATCAACCCTTTCAATTCTTGAAGTGACACAGCGCATGCAACCCGTGCACATTCTATAGACTAGAGAGAACCAAAAATGAATATAATGACAAAAGGCCTTTGAATATTTTGGCTTCGCTATAAAATCAAATCAGAGAATCCATTCCCAACCCACTCTAGTGACGTGCAACAGAATTCCCACTAATTAATTAAGCTTCTCCTTCTCTATATATAGTCTATAGTGTACATTAAAGTGTTTCGATCTAACATAATTGGATTTGCTTTATGATCACAAGCTCGCTCTAATAAATATAAAAACAAAATCAAACTCATCATGATCAAGTGGTGCCTATCATCATATATTGAATAAATTGGTCAGACTTTTAATACTATTCTCAAGCTTCAAAGTGGCATATGTTTAAACCTCAAGATCTCACGCATAACTTGTTAATTGTCACGTATGGGGAGTTCTTTTTCTTTTTTTGACGGGGTTGCAATATATAACAGATTACAAGTATTAGGTATCTTTTCTCTTCTGTTTGATTCTCCTCACTTGGTGACTGAACTCGAACTGTCGCCGTTTTAAAATTGATCGGGGATGTTGAAAATGTGAGTGGTAGCCACCATCCACATGTTAGCTTGATATTTAATTCAACACGAAGTGTTGGTTTTGCCAAAACCACAAAAGAAAAGAAAAAAATCATTTACTTTTTCATCACCATTTTGATACCAACCTTTCAGTTGATTTAAATAGGCAATCAAAATCATAAGATAATAGATTATAGTGCGTATTTATGATGGGAGTTAGATGGTCCCCACAGAGTATTGTTCCATAATATCGGATTATATGCCAAATGTCCCACGAACAAGAAGATCTCGGGATTTATATGTCTTAACCTTGTCCCCAATTATTATCTGGCACTTCAGTTCCGCATCCTCGATCTTAGAGAGTGCTCACACGCTCCGATTAACGTACATACTAATATAGTGAGAAGATAACATGCGGATCTAGTGATTAGATTCGAGAAACCAGTCTCAACTATCACGAAATTACATGGGAGCTTAATCTAATAAATGCATACTAGCATAGTATAAAAAAAAACTTATATGAAATATATTACGTATTAATAATATTAACGGTTTGTGTCAGTTATTGACATTCTTCTCTTCCAAAATCTTCTTACTCTTTAATGCAGTCTTCAGTCTTGTTATAAATGTAATTTCACATTTTAAGAAATACGTAAAATTCAAGGTCAACTCAACATTTCTAAGCTGCATTATTTTAAAACTATCTAAAACTATTATTCTTTTCTTGATCACGTGCAAGTCGCTGTAAAAATAATAACTATTTTTTGGTAAACATGTTATTATTTTTTAAATAAGAGTTATAAAAATTTCAAAGAAAAAAAATGGTTTAGTAATTTCCTAGAAATTTAATGACTCGACAACTCCACGTTTGTCATTAATATTATTCAATTCAAATTTCACAAATATCTTATTTGAATCATTAATCTTTAAAATATTAAAACATCAGTTATTCTTATTTTTTATTTAAATTATTTCAAATATTAATTATTCTATTTATTTCATTAAAATTCTAATGTAAATATATATTTACACTTATGACATTTAAATTTTAGAATAAAAATTATGATAAATTATTATAATAATAAATATGACAGCAATGGATTCTTAATTATTGATTATTTCATATTTTATTTTTTTATGTTTGATACATTCATGTGCATCGAACGTATGCTAATTAAGTTAATAGAGTTAAAAAAAACAAAAAACAAGGGGCACATCCCTTAAACCGGTGAATGTACGGGATCTTTATAATAAGTAATAAGAGTAGACAATTATGGGAAGGTCCAGGAAGATTTGTCGTGAAGCAATTCAGGCTAACAAGGTTGAAACGTTGATATAGTACGTGACTAAGTGAGGAAATTATTCTTTAAAGAGTGAAAGGCACATGAATTCCCGACAAGTGAAGAAGGCTAGGCCTCTTGCCCCTCAAATTTAGTTGGGTTGGAGACCGTGGTCTGTCGCTTTCTACTGAGGTAGGGATCTTTGTCTTTTCGATCTCCAGCTCTCACCAAATTTACATAACCACGCTTAACCCTTACAAAATCATCTATTTTAATTGGTTGCGTTTTTATTGTAATGTTTTGTAAAATAAACTAAAAAAGTTACTTTTATAATCCTTTTATAACTTATTCCAATAAATTAAAAAAAAGTTGCAAGAAAATTATAAATTATTTAACGAATATATTTAAGGCTTAACAAAATTTTACACTTCCAATTTTTATTTTTATTTCTGTGAATTTTACTCCCAGCAAATCAATTTCGTATATTTTATTTTAACTTTTAAGAAATTTATAAAATTTATCCTTTGTCATTTTACTTATAAAATAATTATATTTTTTTAATTATTTTTAGCAACTTTGCACCTAATTTTTTTATTTTTTTTATGAATTTTACCCTCAACTTTTTATGTTTGTTAATAAATAAGTGACAGATGAAAAAATTGAAAATTATGGATAAAATATGTCAAATAGTCCCACCCCACTCAAGTCATTAACCAGATTTAATTATCACGCTCTCTCGATCACACGACTACAAAGAGCAAAGGGGAACCAAGGTTGTTTCTCCTATCTTTTAGTACATTCTCATTACTTTCTATTCATTCCTTTTATCTTTTGCCATTGTTATACCTTTGCAATTCTTTTCTTGTGCTTTAGCTTCAATAGAAGTCAACCAAGAGGAAATTTGCCTTCGGTCATCATCACACTTCCCTGACCAACCATAAACTTTTATTTTTTGTAACATTTTTCTCTTCTAAAAAACATGTGATAGGGAATTGTGGAGATTGAGCTATTCAATTTTTTATTATTTTATTTTAGAAAAAAAAACTGAAAGTTCGAGGTTAGATATGGTAAGCTAAGGGAAAAGGTGTTAAAATCTTGGTAGTTAATTATAGATTAAAAAAATATGTTTTTGAATTAGTAATACTCTAGTTATATTCATAGAAAAAAAATACTCTACATTAAAATTACTATAGTTTTTTTTTAAGCAAAATTACTTTAGTTATAAAGGGAGAGAATATGATTTTTCTCTAGCCGTAAAATATATTTATATATTAATTATAATTATTTTGTAATTAATTGATTTATTTGTTCATTACTACGTTTGTAATTAATTGATCTTATTATAATATGGTGGATTGTATGAAAATAATTCATGATGAGAAAAATATTAAAAGTATATAAAATTATGATAAAAAGGCCTGGGAGCTTTACCCAGCATTTGGAAAAACTAAATTGCAAAAAATTTAACATGTAAGCGTCAAGATGTAAATGGCAAAATGACTAAATTACAGAAATATAAAAGACAAGGGATTAAATTGAAAATAAGGGAACTTTTTTGGGCCTCTGTTCCGGCCTGTGCCTCGGCCCATTGGATGGGCAAGGAAAAAATAGAAAGGACTTGCTATTTACGCTATGTTATCTAATTAGTACACCCCCATTCTCCTTTTTATATTTTAATTGCCATTATACCCTTTTTCCTTAAAGAGATGCACCCCTTGGATACCCTTTTTCTTTTCCAGAAATGTCTATTTGGAATAATAAATATCTATTATAGAAAGACATTTCAGGTATTACAAGATGAACCCTTATCTTACACCCGTGTGTTTGTGTGTTTTATTTCCATCATATCATTAATAATCTTTAAATTCTATCTAAAATTTTATTTTCATTATATCTTTATTGTTTTCTAAACCCTAATTTTGTACCCCATATTCATTATATAATAATGCATATATTATATATAACATTGTGCATTTTCCTTCACATGACATTGTATTTCAAGGTATGTCTGATCTTTATTAATATTATTATTACTACTTTAAAAATCATGCCAAAAAGTGATTTATGGTTGATTGACAGTACAAAAGTACAATGTAGAGCCATTAAACTTGTTAGAAAAAAACAATACATTTGGTAAAAATGAAAATATTGATGAGGATTGATGTGGTTTATAAATGAATCATGTACTAATGTACATACTTGGATGTTTCTTGGCAGAATGACAAATGAGCATGACAAATAAACCTATATTTGTAAATATCACCTCGAACTCGCCTCAATTTTAACCGGGTGTAGATATGGGTATTACTCAAATTTTTTAAGTGAGGATAAATATCAAATTATACTCGTATTTAGGCACTAATACACTTTTTTATATTTTGTTATATATATATATATATATATATATATATATATATATATAACATAAAGATTTTATTGTTATAATTTTTAAAAATATAAATCAATTAACTGAATAGTTAAGTAATTGAATAACAAACTTAAAATATACATTTAACTAAAAGTACGATTGAATTTTTAATTTTTTAACTTTAATTTATTTATTATTCATTATATTTATATATTATTTGGATCAAAATGAAATTAAAAACTTAATATATAATTTATTTTAAAATATCTAATATATTAAAATTATAAAAAAGTACAGTAATTACTCACAAGTATGCCAAGTCCAATAATATCCGATGAATTTGGGATTAAGTATTAACAAAAAAAGGTCAAACCTGTCTCCCACACGCGCCATTACCATTCCTGATGACGAATGCTACCAACATCACAAACTTTAATTATTATTATTATATTTTTTCATCAATGAAAAATAAATATAATAATGTATATATTATATGCAGCATTGCACGTTGTTTTCTTGCTACGTGGCTAATAAAAGTTATTCTCATACATAACTTATTTATATGAATTTTTATTACACAGTTATTTATCTTGTTATTATCATGTAAAAGGGCGAGAATATTTCCACGGGTATGAAATAATTTTCCACTTTTTTCTTAATTTACCTTTTTGATTAATTAATTTCTCAATATCTTGGTTTTTAAATTAAATTTAAAAATATTCCAAAAAATTTAAAGTAATCGTCAAATATCTTTGATGGAAATAATATTTATAGTAATAATATTTTTAGGAATATAATCAAATCCGTGAAATAAATATATCCTGATATTCATGATTTTTTAAAATTGTTATTGTTTTTTTTTTGTTATGGGTTAAACAAATGCCTCATAATAAATTTTATGCATTTTTTTACAGACGATATCACGTGTTAATACTAATAATTAATTGTGGTATTATAAATTTGAATTGTCATTCATAAATAAAAAATGTTTCAATTACATGATTTTTTTTATATTAAATGTAGTAATGATATACAAAGAATTCAAATAATTTATCGTATCAATACTAATTAGCTTATCTAATTTTAGTTTTTAATAATTGTGAAATAAATTGCCAACATTATTCTTTACATATCATGTATTTTATTTTTATAAAAAAAGTAATAAAATTAGTGTGCGAGATGTTACTATTACTGAGTCGTATTGGATAGAAAACGTGCAAAAAAGCCACGTACGCAGTATTGGATTGATCACGTGATCTGATTGGGTCTGGTCTCTGGTTGTGGGAACTTTATCTTCCGTATACTTAAAATGTGGGGTTTGGTTGCCCAAAAGCTTTCTAAACACCCACATGACATGGAAAAGACGCTAACGCCACCCGTCTTCGAGCATTAAAACCCGCGAAACTTCCAAGCAGGTAAACTTTACACACCGCGCTTACCCTATTTATTCATTATTTTTTCAAAACGTACGTTTTCGTTAGGGTTACACGCCGCATTGCTCTCAGCTTCACAACACCATGGACCACGTTAGGGAAACCTCTGCTTGGGTAGCTAGCCGCTCCTCCCACGTTCTCGTTGACTCTGCAGGTTCACTCCCTCACCAATGTCCTTCTTTCTTTTTTCCTTTCGAATGCTTTCGAAAATACATAAAAGATAAGAATGCGTTTTTGCTTTGCTGATGTCTTCTTTTCAGGAATTGAGAAAGTGGTGAGCACCATTGATTCCATTCCCAAGGTTGAGTGGGATTTCGAAGGGATTCACTACTTTGATAATGGACCACTCACCGTTCAGTACCTGTTTGTGTTGGACGCTTTAAATTTTTGCTTCTGGCCTGGTACGCTGCTTTTTTCTCTCATGTATATACATTGTTTTCTTGCATTCTTAATGCCATGTGAAAACTTATTCAGACAGGGTTAATTAATTAATTACAGGCCTTCAATACCTTAGAGACGGTCCTAATGGTTCCCTGTTTTGTTTTTGTTTTTTTTTTCTGTAATTTTCTTTTTAATTGCTATTTTTTTGAAATATATTTCAATTTATCTGTCTATCTCTATCATGTACCTATTTTATCGGTCACACTGAAATGGGTTCATATATAACGAGAAGGTAAACGAGACATGGTTTCTGATGAGTGGAGTTGTGTCTCTGATTATTGATATATGTATGTGGATTAAGAAGCTCTCGGTGCTACAGAATAAACTTGTGAATATACCCGCAGAACGAGCTGTCGACCCTTGATAGATATGAAAGTGTTATGTGAATATGCATGAGGTGGCAAATTTGGATTTCCATTTCTGTAACGTTGTATGTCACATTTTTAAAAGCATTTTGATTTGGTCAGCGGCATTTTGGTTCGCGTGTATTAGCCTATTATATAATACGGCAGCTTACAAACATATCCCTCATCCTAGCTTTCTTAATTATCTATCATTATTGAAGTTATATTACATTTCTTCACCTTTGTATGATATATTTGAATAAGAAACCATACTAAATTTCTTTTTAGTTGTAAATTATAAGGAACGAAAAAACATTTTGATAAAGTGCCTCTGTCAGTTTGTTTTTAATATACAGGGGAATAAGATCAGCTGGTCAGTTGACATTCTAATTGACAAAGACATGAATTAGTGATTAGTAAACATGTATTTATCCCTTGTTAAATTTGCCGTCCTTCTATTTTTTTTCAACGGTCACTTCTCATTTGCTAACAGATAAGGATTTGAATTATGATGATTTGGCATCTGGGCTAAAGGCAGCTCTTCAAAATGATAAATCTGCATTTGATGCTGATCGTCTGCAAAAGTACACTGGTAATTCTGCTTGGACCTTGTATTGCATGCATACAAATTGACATGATTGTTAAATTACATCCATTCTCATGCACACGTTTGAATGGAATTGACATGTTTCAAGATTTCCATATATTCAATTCAGCTCATGTTTTTATTATCAATTGAAAGTTTGAAACGAAGGTTTGCCAAAATTAGTGAAGGCTAGACACTATATATAAAATTGATATGGGCCAATATTGCATTGTAGGACATTAATGGTGCACATATGCTAGAACCAAATCTGGGATTTGTGCTTAAGCTATAGTATTTTTAAAATACATGTACATGTCTACTTGGCCACATGTTGATGTGCTTGTTTCAACGCTTCCAATGAAGAAATACCTTTATACAAATAGCATATTGACAAAATCAACTCATAATGTTTAGGTCCACAACTGCGTGAGCTTTTGAGGTGGCCTAGACCCCTTCCTCTGGAAGATGAACGAGTTAGGTTACTACATGAGGTAAAACAAATCATTACTGATGCTACCTTCACAACTATATTCGTCATTACTTTTTTTCCGAAGTTCCATTATTTTTGTTGGTTTGTCAATTCTGTGAACTTAACTATGATGATGCCCATATGTGTAATACTGTTCACTCTATTGTTAGGTTGGGATTGAATTAGAAAGAAACTTTGAGGGTAAAGCATCCAATCTTGTGGAGTGCTGTGGAAAATCAGCCATGAATCTTGTTGCTCTTGTTGCACGCCATTTTCCTGGTATAGCCTTTTTTTCTTCTTGTAGATTTTATTACTCAAGCTCTGTAATATGTAATGACCAATTTATGTATACTTCTGTTTGAAGTTGCTATGGATTGTATGCAAGAGTTTCATTTGTTGACTCCAATATTAATTGGTTCTAGGTTTTAGAGACCATACAGTGTACAAAGGACGCCAGGTATTTTTATATAAAAGGGCTCAGATATTTGCAGCAGATTTGTTTGGTGCATTTAGGGGCCAAGGATATGGTGAGTTCAAAGACATTGGCTCTCTAACTATAATGGCAGACTATATTGTCCCAGCTGTGCTTCGACAGCTTGGTGTTTTAAAATATAGTCCAACACTTGCCAGTACTATTGAGGCCAGTGGAGAAATAGGTCCAGGGACTGAAGAGGAAGTTGAACTGCGTGCTTGCTCTGTACATGCAGTGGAGAAAATGAGGGAGCTAATAAGTGTAAAGTCAGGAAGACAGGTTAGTTCTTTTCTGTGCAGAGTATCTCCCATTCATGGCCTTTTTGCAAAGCATGTAGAGTTCCATTTCTTACAAGTTTATTTAAAGTTCAAGTGTCAAAAATGAAACAATACTTCACTGGTGATTCTTGTTGTCGTATTTTTTTTTAAATACAATTGAATCATTTTGTTAAACTATCTTTTCTCTAGAAACATTACACACATAAAAAGGAATGTTGCACTGATTGGTTGTTATAGGTGATGTGTTTTGTGCACAAGTTGTTCATTTTATCTGAAACTTAAAAGCCTTTCTGACTTAAATCCAGGTGCTCAGTGTGGAGCTGGATCTTTGGCTCTGGGCTTCTGGTGTTCAGTCCACATCTCTGCAGCACCACCGTACACTTTCAATATATTACTGAGCACATGATATATGGTAACTTCTAGCTATCAACAATTTAGTTGTTGAACAAGAAAATTTTGGCTGTTTTAAGGTAATTATTTAGGATAATGTGTGAATAACTACCTCCTTTTGCACTAAAGTTTTGGAATCAGCTTTTGTAATTTTGGAAAAGTGATACTTAACCAGATGCTTTCAAACTTAATTTTGAATAGCCATTGTATTCGGATTTTAGGACCTTAAATAGTTTACAGGGTGAACAATTAGGCTCATGGTTGTTTTACAATGGGAGGTTGTTAATATTTACTTTGTCAAATATAACTGTTGGTATAGCCGAGGTTGTAAAAGCGGTGGGCATTTTCACCTGTTTTATCATAACTTCATACCTTTTTATCTTGTCGGATGGTGGAGCTTTTGTTTTGTGGGGACTGTTTCTTACCGAGTAATAAACCTGTTCTTTGTAGTACCAAAATCAGATGGATATTCAATATCATTTGAGTACAGCTCGCTTGTACGCAAAACTTGTATGCAGGTAGTGTTGCCTCTTTCAGCATCCACTTATAGAAAATCAATTCAACAAGGCCTTATATCAAATATTCGGTTGACTTGAATGGGTGTAGACCCCATTGCTGTAAGATCATTTGACCCCCTTTTATATCACGCCTGATGACTAGAAACAACCTCCGTTTTCTTTCTAGAAACCACTTCCATTTTCTTTGTCAGATGTTGCTTTATAGACCCCATTAATCTCCAAAGGGAGGACCCAAGCTGTTTATTTCAACAGCTAGTTGTTCCTGTCATTCTCGAGAACTCTGATTAGTGCACCAAGATACTGAATCTGAATCCCTTCCCCAGTCTACAATCAATAAGTTGATTTTGGAATAACTAGTGAATTTATTTGGTTTATGATTGCATTGGTCTTTAGACTCGGCTTCCTCTTTATTTCTACTATGCCCGATTGAGGAATTCGATTTATAAATATAGGAATGGCATGATATCTATACGCGCTCTATTGGAATTTGGTACAACTTTATCTGTTGTTACAAACAAACTTCAATTCGATGTCGCTTTGCCATGGTGGATGAATTTGGAAACGATGAACTTGGTGTAAATATTTTTATTCCAAGTTTGACATCTGAGAAACGAGGCCGATTTAAGTTAGTAAACCAGTAGTTATGGGGGCCACTCGCTACCTCCATCCCCCAATTCAGTGTTTTGTATTTGGTCCAGAGGGAGTATTTTGTTGGAAATTGAGTCCGGTTATGTTTTTCCACATGTCCTACTAACTTCAACAACTTACGCATAGCAACCATTAAGAGAACAATCAAGGGCTAGTTTTTTTTTATAATAAATGCTTGAAAGTTTTATTGTAGTAATTAAGATTTTTTTTAAAATAATTTTGTTCTATTTTTTTTTACAAAAAAACTAGTATTGTTTCTGGACTAGTGGTTGATTGATAATTGATGGTTTTGTTTTGGGAATCTGGTCATTCTAAACATTTGTGTTTTAGAGGATTCTACATTTTTTTTTATGTCGAATGATATATCGGTTTTCAATATGCATCAATGGACAAAAGTGACTAGTTGTTGGCTACTTGAGTCCTTTATCACGAGTTCAAGCGAGGATAGTCTTTTTTTTTTTAATTCAGAAAAGTGATAATGAATTTTCATTCTAACCTAAAATAATAGACACTACATTGTCCTTGTGCATGAAAAAAGCATGTAGCAGTCACTTGTAAGGAGAACTTTATCTCACTCAATTGAGACTAGTTGGGATCTAAACTCTAAAGTGGCTTCTAATTACCGAGGTTCTAATGACAATGTTGATTTTTCCGGTAAAACTACATATGGCACCAGATTTGTATACTGGAATTCAGGCTGCATCAGGAGATTTATGTAAGCCTTTCAGGTTCACTTCATTAACAGAATTTTGTTCAAATAATGATCTCAAAGGGTGTTCAGTGTCAGTCTGGTCTACGTTGGGATTTTTGTGTGGCTAAACATGCATCAAGCCAAGTTAAGGTTAGGTTGATACTAGATACAAAAGTTCCTTAGATGCAACCCAAGTCTATTAGACTAAAACAAACTAATCCAGGGATTTAGTGACTAGAACCCAGTTGGATTTTTGGGTGTGAATGTCAAGAAAAACAAAATATTTAATCTCATAAGTAATGCTTAACACTAATGTATTCACTATTGTTTGAAAGATTAAATTATTTCTGTTAATTTTGTTCATGTTGAAGTAGAACGCAATTTTAATTAGAAAATTGAATTCACTTACAATTTAATTGCTAATTATTGTTTAACTTAACATGTTGATGAAATACTGATTTCTCCAACTACTGAACAAACAAAGAAATCTTGAATTTTTCTAGTGATCTACCCTACTGCGATATCCTTTTTTCTCGAGGAATTTAAAATTCTCTTCCTACATCACACTAACAGACAACAGCTCACTGTTCGATGTGGGAGCATAGATAAAATTGCACCGCGTTCATGCTTGAACAAAATTTAACAGTGTATAACTAAACACAATAACACAATTAGAAACACTCACAATTAAGAGATCAGCATGCTTGATTTCCTCAAACAGGTAAGTGAAGTAGGGGTATTTCTGGATGCTACAGAATGAGAAGTTCAGTGTGTTCCCGAGGCTTCTCCCCATCCATACGGGAATCACTACCTTTAGACCGTACTCGGCATTTCTGTGCCCAAAATCTCTAATCTGATATAGTTCTACTTCCACCAAATAAATAGTAAGTGTGTTTTTAGTGAGAGGATTCTTTTAATGGTAAAGTAGTGGTTTTTTGACAACTCTACTGGCAGGTGGCAGCAACTTTTTTTCATCATTTTTACCTCCCCTGTTCTGTTTTTTAGTGGGTAGGACCACTCACCATTTAAACTTTGGTACACTTTTTTTTCTGTTTTTTTTTTTTTTTTTTTACTTTGGTTAGATGAACAGTCTGAGGCCACTTATAATTTATAACCATGCATAATACTTTAGCTTAGGTAATTTAAGGTAAATTCTCAGCCACTCACGAGGGAATAATATCGTACCTCATATCAACCATCAAATTAATCTTATGAAAATTACTCCATGCGTGCCTGTAAGAATCACATTCACATCAATTTTATATATACGTAAATCATAAATTCAGAAGCAGAATAAATATACTCGTATAAATAATAAAAAAATAAGTATATTTAAATAATAAGAATTATACAAATATGAAGTGATACGTGTATAATTACGTGTGAATATCTGGTTTTCTTTTGAAAATGTTTGATACAATAGTCTAATTAAACAGAATTTCTGTACTTGAGAATTGAGATGCCGATTGATTTGAAGAAGAAGGACAACCAAGCAAGTTACTTTATATAAGAGACATGGGGACCTTGCCATCAACATCATCATTTGAAGTGGAATCGTACTCAAGCTAATCCAAATGTATGTTGGTAGTACAGGGCCCCACAGATCGGAATCTTTAGGATATTGCCTACATTTTCACCATGAGCTCTTTGTTTGTATTATGGAGATAAATATATTACGTCTTTTTTTCCCCTTTGAATTGATGATGATCCAGAAAGCTGTTCATTGTTCATTATCTAACACCTTACCTTCCAATATGAGTTTATCTCCGCACCATTCTGGGGTAATTCTAACCATATATTCATTTTCATTTGTAGTTATTTTCACTTCATCACATATATATCATTAGTTTTATCTCAGTTCATACGTCACATTAATAATGTGTGTGTCTACATAGAATGTATAAAAGTGTGTTGTGTAACTATTTGAGATGGAAGTAGATGAAACTATTTATCAGTGGATCATGGCTTAATTCACATTAAATGAAGGTTTGATCAAACATATTTATTAAATAAGTTAGATTAATATTTTTTAAATAGAATTTAATTGAACTGTATTGACAATATATAAAATTTTTACACTATTATATATTTAATAGTAAATCATCATACAATAAAAAAAATTGACTTTTTTAATGTGTTACGGTAATTTCTAATTAATTGACAACTTAAATTGTTTTCCACTATATATTTTAAAATTGAAGTTGTCTAACTAACCCTAACTAAAAATAAGATTAAACAATTTCATCTTACGTAACCCATTAGAGGAACTGTATTAACAGTTGAACCCACTTGTTTAAATTTTTTTATACACAAAATTTTGAGTAATTATATATATATATATATATATATATATATATATATATATATATATATTTGAATTTTATTTAGTTAAAACGGCTAGTACTTCAGATCTTATATAAAAAAATTAAGTTTAAAACATTTAGTGGTATAATTATTATTATATTTTTAAATGTTATAAGTCAGAACTTAACATATTTATTTAAAATACTAGTACTTTTTAAACAACTCTATAAACTTTTAAATAAGTTAATGACCTAATATGTACGTCGTCAGACTAACAGACTTATATAATTTAACTTAATTCATTTTCATCCTTATCCCCGGGAAAAGACCATCATCAACCTTAACATCTGGAATGTTATATGCACATTTGATATATCATAGGTAAAATCATGGCATGCAGCATAATTTCAATGGCTTGGACGGCGCATACGTCAAGAAGCAATTTATGTGCGGACCCCTTTGGAAAGCTTCGATACAAAAAATAGTGACTCCAGTTTTACAAAATATGGTTTTATATTTTTATTTTACCCCCTTTGCTTGAGCTGAAATTTTGAATGGACGTGTGATGGCGAAATTCTATGTTGATGTAGATATTTTATATTTATGTGGTAGAGAGAAAAGAATCTCAATATCACATCGACGAACAAAAGTTACAAAACCTCCCTGTAAAGTCTGAAACAATAACCCAGAGGCCAAAATAAATAAGAAAATCCTATAGAAGCCCGAAACAATAAGTTGACGTTCTGTTCCATCCAGACCCGAAGTAACGAAGTTGTTATAATGTTTGTTTTGGATACAAGTGTTGAATATTTTTCAATATACTAAAAGTGGCTCATGTAACTTGTGTGTTTTGAGCATATTTAAAAAGGTTTATTTTATCTTCCACATTAATGTTTCTAAGAGTTTACAAGCAAGCAAGCAAGTAAGATCTATGAATTAATGTTGTTTGTCAAAAAAAAAAAAATCTATGAATCAATGTCCATGACCATGAGATTGGGCCAAGTAGGTTTCATGATTTTTTTTTATCTTTATCTTAATTAATGCAATATTTTTTAGAAATTAAATTAAAATTTGGATTTGAGCTTATAAGAAAATCTAGTTTTAAATGACATTTTTTTTTACTAAATTTATGTGAGAAAAAATGTGGGATTGAAGCTATAAGAAAACGAGTTAAATAGGCTCCTGCTAACGTTAAATTACTTTTCTTGTCTAATATAACGCTAAAAAATCCTTCTCATGTCATTAGGACTGAGTTTAGTACAACTAGGGCCTAACCTCACTTTTGTGTTTAGAACAATCCAAATTGTCAACTACAGTACTAAGACCTTAATAATTAATATAAGGAACAAGACTATTCTTTTTAATTAGTGAAGGTAAGAAGGTTATTTGGGAGGGGCTTAATTAACCACATGAGAGTTGGACGATGAGATCAAAACTTTGTTTCTGTCGCTAAAGTCAACACGGTGAGTCGGTGATCAGTCAGCAGACAGAAGTTGCCTGCAATTGCAAGCGAGGATGAAAGGGGAAGAATTCTTAATTATGAGAAAAGTACTAATATTTGCACATATATTATCTTTGTAAAAATCTTGCCTCCTATGAAAAATTATTAAGTACCAGTTCTATCATAAACTCTAATAAGATATAATTAGGAAAAAGAAAAAGAAACTCAAGGAAAACGATAAGGATGCCACGTCTGTGACGACAAGGACATGTAACATAACATGTTCATTTCATGCTTCAAGTTTATAAGTGCCGCCTCATTCTCTCTCTTTTTCACCCATAGCAACGGACTCACTTTGCATTGATGGCCAAGGAAGAACGGTACGTTTCGAGGCACCTTGAACGTGAATTTTATTCTCACACTCATTATCACGAGAATTTATACACAATATTTATCATTGTCTTGATCTCATTGGCAATTTCAATTATTTCGTACTCTAGTTAGGAGATATTGAAAATATTTTTATTCTCAAAACAATTAATTATTTCTATTATCAATCATTTTGTATTTTAGTATTTTACTATGCTCCTTAAAAATTTGGGGCGCATGGATGATGGATGGATGCACAGCATAATTTCACCATTGCTTGAGACAGACAGAGAGAGAGATACCAACACAAATAATTCAATTAACTGCCACAAGATACTCCAATTTAGAAGCTTGTTGATAAACTTTGATTGGTAGTATCTCCACATTTTTTTTGGTAAAGTTGTTGAAAAAAAAAATCACCAGAGGGAGAGAGAGAGAAAATCCAAAGGTATAAATAATTCACGTGCTAATTGAAGGCATTGTTATAAAATTTTAAATTATAAATAAGCCCCCAAAACTTTTAATCTAAAAAAAAAATTTAGAGCAAATTACATAAATATTTCCTAAAGTTTGTACGTATTACACGTGCATCTCTTCTCTTAAAATGCATTTCTTTTGCATTTTCTGACCGAATCCGTCAATTAACCTTATTAGTATATTTGTAAAAGATTAAAAGTATTCTTTATAATTTTGAAATCTTTCATTTTGTTGCTCCCTTAAATCTTCTAAAACCCCCAAATTTGAAACTCCTAAAGTTGTTCTGCTAGGATTTGAGTTCTCTCTTGGATTCAATGACCACCATCTTTGCCTGTTAGGATTTTGACGATCACCGTATGCATATGTTTGGATTAAAAAGTAGATTTCTCCATGCCATGATGGTGTTTAGCTTCTATTAACTATGAGACAAAATGTGATTTATGTCAAATTGTAAAACCTTTAGTACGAAAACAAATGAAATTCATGACTTATCATCAATAACTTACGAACGTATGAAAAAATCGAACAAGGGAATGAAGAAATCAATTTGGCCAACATGAATCAAATAAAAACCAACAAAGACATTAAAACCCCATAAAATATATGATTTAAACTGTTGGTGGGGATAAGACAAATATTTTTGTCATAAAATTCTCTTACAAAACCATATGACTAACACGTGACTATTTTAGTTAAACAGAATTAACACCTGGAGAAGGGATATTAGTGTGACTGGAATCCCAAAATAATATATGTTTGTGTAGGGGTCAAATACGGAAGAGATTCGTGTGTAATATATCCATAATTTAGAGGGTGTTTATGTATTTTGCTTAAAGATTTATTAAGATTCTAAATTATTTAAATTTTTTATATAGATCTCTAAACTAATGTTTTAATTAAATCTTTGATCATATAATATTTTTAAGTGAACCTCTAGAATTTTTAAAAACGTCATAAATTAATCTGAGAGTCTATTAATTAAAAAATATTTATTTAAAGAACTACTTACTTAAAAGTTCTCATACAAAATTTACCGTATAGTTTAACATCATTTCCTTCCACGTTTACTCTTGAAAAAATACAACAGTTGTGGTGGAACAGCGAGTTGGTGGCCGGTGGCATCTAAGTTTGGTCACGACCACAGATTCTGACTTTTGAGGGTGCATTTGGCAATTAGGCGTGGAGAAGATGGTGACTGTACGAACTTGCAAATTGAAATGGTTTTGTTTTGTTATAAAGATTTGCGGCTTAATGCTAATGGTAGTGCCAGTGAGTCGATCTGGGACCTGCAAAAGGAGACGACGAGGAATTTGAAGCCAAAGCAAAGTTTGATACGCAGCTTTCCAATCTATCTCAGATCTAACAGGATAAGTATGATGACCAGTTCAGTTTATATTATTTTGAACTCACTACATATATAGATGCAATGTGTGTTCGGTTTTGGTTTGATGATAAGTTCTTATACATTGAAGTCACCATTTTATTTGTTTGTTACTTTAAAAAATCATGTGAATCAACTCACTGCCAATCTAAACACATACGTAGGCAAGCAATAAGTAGTATTACACTATCTTTTTCATTTGGTGCAAGCAGGGTAAAATTAGATTAAATTATATTTTAATATATGAAGATAGTTAAAAAAAATAAGTTAGTTTTTAAGGTTGTTTAAAATTTTTTATATATTTATTTTAAAATATTATTATTTTTTGTTTAATAATTATTTACATTTCTCAAATGGTAGACTATTTCAAAAATTTCACTATAAATTAAATTACTATTTTTAAAGATAATTTACTCCCATGATACAAGAGTAGATGTTAGCAGTACTATAAATCAAATTAATATTAAAATTTTTAATTTATTATTTAATATAAGTATAATTTTATTTTAAAAGATTTTGTAAATAATATTAAGAATAAAAATATTTTTTAAGTTAGCATTAAAAAAATTATTAATTAATTAAATTTTGTTATCTAAAAAAATAACCACAAAAATACTTGCTGGTGTTTGCAATCTGAAGTTCACTTAAAAACTCTACATATAATAATTTGTTCATACTTATACCAAGTGCATGGGTGTAATGGTTCTATTAATATTGGTTGTCACACTTGTGTAAGCATGCATGATAAATTTTTTTGTTTTTTTTTTACATTTCTTAAATATTTATGTCAAATAATAGGCAGATCAAAATTGAATAATTAAAAAATGGTGAGTGGAATGAAAAAGAAAAGATAGAAGAATATTTAAATTTAAATTGGAGAGAATATAAGAGCAAGGAAAAAATGATTTTTGCTTTTGAAAGTAACACTTTCTCTTTCTATTTGTTTCAAAATTCTCTTCGGTCAAATATAATAAAATACTTTTTTCTGTAGGATGTTATAAATCGTGCCATATTTTCTTTCTACTTGTCCTACTGCTTACTAAATAAATAAAGTATTTAATATGTTTTATATTTTTAAGACATTAATTGCAAATTTTATATTTAATATCTACTCTATAAAATAGAGGAAAATATAATATTACTGATAATTAAGAAATCTGAATTAATTTTATAGTCAATTTTAACTGATAATGATTAAAATTTTTCCACTTTACTATTGTTCTTAATGAGATAATGAAGAAATTAATATTTTTCTAATTTTTTTATTAGCAAAAGTCAAAGTAAGAAGATTTCAAGAGTTTTGGAAGAAAATTGATGTAAAAATTAAAAAAAAAAAACCCCTGAAGAAAAATTAGAAAAACAAGATAACTTGTTTAGCGCGCAATCGAAGCTTAACGCGCATCCTCATTTAGGGAGCAAGTTCAGGCTTAGTGCAAGAAGATCCACTACGAAGCCCGTAAAAAACAAAAGAAAAAGACACATTGAGTCTTAGAGAGTCTAAGCCTATTTCTTAGGGAAAATCCTTCTTCTTTAGTCATTCCCCTCTTTCTTTCTTTCAGTCATCGAGTCCATTCTTCCATCCATATTAGTCCTTGAAGTGTAAAGTTTCTCATGATTATGAGAGACTAAACTCCATTTGTTGAGAGTCTGACACGTCAAACTCTTGTAGTCTATTATCTATTTAATGTAATTCTATTTTTATTATTCTTCTATGTGCTTTTGTGTTTATTATGGTCTGGTCATCCATATAATGTTTAAGAGGGTAATGCATTGAAACATGGTTATTTTCTAGAGAACTAAGGAAGGATATCTAAATAAATTCATTGTTAGAAATAGATTGATATTTGTTTTGCCCAATTTTTGCATCTTGTATCTTAATTCGATTTGTTATTTTATCCCTGCAAAGAAATTTGGAAAAAATGATAAATAAACTAGACTGTTTATGCTGAAAATCAAAGATAATTTCTTAGTAAATGTGAGTGAAAACAAATATTTCGTTAAATAGAGAAATTACTAACATTACATTACAAGTAGTTTGATATGCTTGGGCTCAACATTACATTTAAATTATTATTTATTTATTTTACTTGTTATCTTTTTCTTTGCCTTATCCCAAATTTTACACCTCAAATTCCTTATCTTTTTTTTCCTACTTCTTCTCATTGCTTAATAATTAATTTTGCATCACTTGTACAACCAATGTATCTTTAGATTTAAATTTAGACTTCCATTTTAATCTTTACGACTTGTGATAAAATTGATACACATATTAACGGATTAACAATTACTTGTATTGAACTCTCAATATTTTTTTACATAAAATAAGATTAAAACCTAACTTGTTTTTTTTTATATTATCATTTGAAAGACAGAAACTTAGGTATTATGAAATTTATAACAACTTTGCACACATTATTCAAATAGCTAAACTACCTGGTAAAACCTGACCTTGTTTAGCAAGGCTTACTGAATATTCATATTTACTTTTCCAATCAATTAATGAATGCGGAAATGTTTCCTCTAAAAAAAAATGAATTCGGAAAAGTAAACATGAATATTCAGTAATATATATTGTGAAGGATCAAATCTGTTTCCAATCCGCTCTATTATTATCCCTACGATGTGTCTATATTAGTCAACACAAGTAATATACACAGAGAGAAAGGATCATTTTAGTCATAACTCTTTAAGAATTATTTTTTATTTTCACCATTATTTTTTTTTGGGAATTTAATGGTATATACACGGAAAGGATCGATGTTCTTTTGGGCATTTAACTGTGCTGTAAAAACGAATCTCTTGATTAAGAGAGAGAGAGAGAGAGAGAGAAGCAATGAAGCATAGCGCGGTTGGCATTTATAAAACAGAGGGACAAGTTGATGCAAAATCTGTGTGCTGCTTGTTGGGGAGAATAGAAACTAAAAATAATTTGACTTTCATGTAATTTAAATGTCTAAACTGCTACGCTAACAAAGCTTGTGTTTCCTGATCTTACACCAAACCCTCAATAATTAATGCCTTAAATATTACATCTATTGCCCTCTCCATTTTACAACTGTTTTTTTATTCCCATTTCCCACGTTAGCACCTCACACCCTTGCGGAATTATTTCTTTACAAAACTCGTACATGTGCACGCCATTCAATGGTCATTGGTAAAATAGCCACTAGTTTACGAAGCCCGTTTGGTAATTTCATTGCATTTTATTTAAGCACGAAATCACTAGTATAAACTTTATCTATTTTTTGTAGGATATCTTTTGAAAAATTATCTTAATTTTTAATAGAAAACTTTTAAATTATTTACTATATTTATAAAAAATATCATTAATTATTTAGCAATTTCTTAGTTAATGAATAAAAAATACCGTAAATCAATTTTTTAATTCTCTCCCTCAAAAAGATCATTGTTTATTTTGCGCAAGTGTAAACGAAGTGAAGAATAGTAAGTGCGTTCACGTTTCAAAATTCAAATAATACAAGGACTGGTGAGCTGGGCAATCGAGTTTTCATCAGTTTTATGCTGAGTTGATCGGTTTATACTGAATCAATTGCATAGATGATCTACTCATAACCAAGTTTATGATCCAAATCAGGCACCATAACTCTCCAAGGCACGAATCCAATCCAACCCAACTGCATTCAGGGTTGACCCAACATAACGTGAGATCTAAATTGAAAATTAAAACTTTTTTACATTCAAAAAAAGTAATATGTGAGGTCAGCCAAACGGGTCCGGAAATCTTTTAGAGGGAATTATTTTTTTTCTTCCTTTGTAGTATTTTGAATGTTAATAAATAATAATTTTTAAAAATATTTATTATTTTTATACAAAATTAAAATAAATTTATATTTTAAACATTAACAATTTTAACTCTTAGTATGATAAAAACAAACACACCATTAATTTTATATAATTTTACATTAGTTATCATCTTAATCATTGTGGTAATAACAATAAACATAACTAAATTTTTACACTTTTATACTATTTAATTTAACCATCACTATTTTACATCATATAAAATTAATTTTAGACTAACTATCTTAAAAATATACGTGTATATAATAAGTAGCAAGAGTCCTCTAAAAAAAACTAAGTACCAAGGGAGGGGGGACTAGGACCCTACCTGTCCCCCTCTATATCCGCCACTGCTAATAGGCAATTTGCGTAACCTTTTTTATTTTAAAAAATTAATAGTAAATGTAGATAAACCTAAAACTCAAACTTTAGTTGTTTGTCAATATCCTGGGCGTGTCCTTGACTACAACATTTGGAGCACAAATTAGTGACCTACATCTCATATCCACTACGAGACTTCAACATCTAATATTCACTACGAGGTTTCAACTAGAGATCGTACTCGATGAGTTCAAATATAATAATATTTGAACTAACAACTTATTATTTTTTTTGTTTTGATCATTGTTATTTTATTTTAGTCCTAGTAATAAATTCATTTTTTCCTTGTAATATGTAATTCATTTGTTTTTAGACATTATAAAAAAATTAAAAAAAACTAATTCAAAATCAACAAAATATTATAAGGACTAAAATAAAAAATAAATATATTACAAGAACAAAAGTAAAATAACAATAAAAAAAATTATATATAAAATTTAAAAAATGATAATTTTATAAAAATCAAATAAAAAAAATAGTCATTGAATACTTTCCCCATATAATCAGAGATATTAAATTAATGTGATAATTATCGACAAGCATCCAAAAATCACGAAAACTCATGTAAATATATTTCACTATTTACCATTCTAGAGTAATTTATAGAAGCTATG